>NC_139351.1:98815055-98842555 GCF_055883805.1 Amblyomma maculatum
CATCTCAAGGCGTATGCATGGGTGATCACTCAGACCTCCATTCACCCATAAGGCGGCACCGCTAGAAAAGTACTATTTTCCTCAGTGTTTAAGTGATGATGCTAGAGCCTCATACAAGTAACCTGACCATACGTCTATGTGAAGTCGCATGAAAGGGGCCATTTTGTTATTTTAAACAGGGATTTGACTTTTATTCATTCGCCCCGGAATAAACTACTCATAACAAGAAGTGTACTTCTTCGCCTAGGTTTGAGAGTACTTTTGTTACCAAGCGAATTCATCCTTTATATTAAACGGACTATTATAAGCATGGCCATAAACATAAGCTGTTAAACTTTTACCTTCTTTCTTGCCTATGTTTGAATCACCTATATGTTTAAGCGACTTAGAATGCGTCCTAAGTTTAAAAGATATCCTCAGCTTGGTGTCATAACCAGCTGAAGTAAATTTTTCAAAACACTAAGTCAAATGCAGAGAATGTAAGCTGCCGGAACATTGCACTATGTCAAGTCGCGTACATTGTAGGAAATGCCGTCGAACGTCACAAGCACAATTGCATTCGCCGTGCCCGCCGCACATTTCACTCATTCAAAGGTCACTTTGCATGATCCACCGCTTCTCTATCGATCAAAACGGTCGGATAATCAATATAATGCAGAAAAAACTCGCACGTAAATCTCCTTTCCGCATGGTAGAGAAAATATAGAAAATGCTAGTTCAAGCCAAATTATACTTGAACCGATAAAGACCCCTAGTGAATAAGGTTCCTCGTGATGGTCACTGTAAACAACTAGGTAATCCTTACCTGCAGGGTGTCCAGGTTAAGGGATACTGTTCAACGTGTAGTGCGGAGATGACGTCATCACGATTGAAATAGAGTTGCAGGCGATCCTGGTCGACGCATTGAGGAGCAGCAAGCTTCTCCTCCTGTTCGAAAATGGGAAGCAAGATTGCTGCACCATTCGGAATCATTGGTTACGCCTGTGTTCGTAAATTTTCTTGCATTTAGCGGATAACTAGATTTTCATTGCATTGAGCGGGCGATACGAGTAAGTTGAAATAAAGGAAATGAATTAAAAAAACATCGCAATTCACAGCGAATCCATGTGGAATACAGACAAAATAATTATGCATCGTGCAGGAGAATGGTGATGTCGCAAAAACTCACTCCCCCCCCCCCCCCCTTCCCCCCAAGAAAGGGAAAAAAAGAAAGAAGAATCAAACTTGTGAATAAACGCCCAGATATATTTAGCTAAACAAATAATTCGAGCATAAATTCAGAGATACGATAGGCACAAGTAACAGTTTACGAATACAGAACTGATTTACCAGACTGCCTTATCTACAGAGTGTTTGATATAGCTTAGTTTAGCGACAGATTAGCTTTTTCTGCATTTTCAGTAACAATTGATGTTAATGTTTTCTTGGCTGCAGGTGCGATTTGCTTTGTTTTAAACATTCTGGAAACTGCTCCACCACAGCGACAAGTTAACAAAATTTTAAAATAATAGTTATTTGCCCATTCCTAGGACCTAATCAAGCACCAAGCAACCATAAACGTTTAACTACCACGGCCACTATTTGAAAAATAGTTGAGTTCGTCTTTTGAGTGCAAAATATCAACCTGCACTGCCTTCTGTGTGAGAGTGAGAGCTTATATAATCATTACTATAACGCTTTCGTGACGGCGCATGCGATGAAGGGGAATTTGTACCGTGAAGGGTATCCTTATCATTTTGCTCAGAAGTTTCAAGCTGGCGTACTGGCGGGTGGTCTTCGGGTAGCGGGCTGCAAGGGTGAATGAATCGTCGTAGCTGCAAGGATCGTAGAGATTGTAGACGTTGAGACCACTGCTGTAGACGATCATGTTGATTTTGTTAACCTGCGAACATAAAAAAAATGACACAGTACGTCGATGATTGTAGGCAAAAAACCTGGAAGGCCGCTGGGGCTGCTCACAATGCCGGGTTCAGAATCTTATCTGTATTCTGCGTCAATTCACTGGGCTCGCTCCTACCGAAGATAAACAGAATAAAGGTAATATAGCTGAAGTAAATCTAGAAACAGACGAAGTAGAAAAATGAGGGGTGGGAAACGATGTTATACGTATGAAGCAAACGTCGTAAACCCAATATGCGTAACAATATTTATTTTTTTAATTTTCAAAGGTGATCAGCGAGAAAAATATTAGCATAATCATTCCATGCATGAAAAAGAAATATTTACAAAGTAAAAAACAACTCATACACCTACTGGGATACCAACCCGAGACCTCTGTATCTCGCGTGCGGTGCTCTATACAAACTAGCTTTGTCAGCGACTGTTTAGCCTTATATTTCCTGGTGTAGTTATATCGCGCGTCTCCTAACCTGCGCAGCTCACCAGCAGCAACCTTGTCAGTAGCGGCGGACATAGAATTCCCTGTTTTCAGGAACCGTTGCCTATATCAACCATCTCTGTTTCTTAAACTAACCTATTACAGTTTTAAGTAAGCTCCGAGACCGCTAAATGACGCTTTTCTTTGCGGTTTAGTATAAGGTCAATTAATTCATCTTTCAGTGTCGCTGCTGGTCCACAAACTCAGAATTAATTACGAATAGTATTGATAAGGGTGAAGTTTATGCCTTCAGATTAATTGGTGTTGTCAGCAATAGTTTTCACCAGGAGGAGTAAGAAATACCAGGAAGTTGTCTGCATCAAGAAACCGAGCTACGGAGTGTAACACACGAGACAAGTTTCTTCTGTCCTCCACACTGTAGCAACAGATACCATTAACCATGTCCTCTTCTAGTGAACTGTCCACTGAGCTTCCACTTCTGATTAACTTTTCCAGACCTTAGCATTCTTTCTACGCATTTATCAAATCGCTGGTAGTCTAACATACTTTGTATTTTTCTAACTGCCTATTTATACTTTGTATATTATTGTTTCAGACAAACGGAACTTATTTCATATGTTGACACTGTCTCCACGTGTCTTGGTCGCAGCTTTCAACGTTCTGTTGACTCCCTACCGTAGAGGCTGTTCGCTTATTCTACCGCCAAATACTTGCAGTGTCCACCGCGATTTACCTGCAACGTGCGGGAATATTTGGGATGCGAACGTATTTTGTTTCCTTTCTTTATTATCCTTACGCAGGGATCGATATATTCTTCTTAAAGCTATTTCAATGTCAGCAAATGCGCTATGAAATATATTTCGAAGCACTACGATCATTGAAAACATGAGCAGGGAAATACCGGAGTAATGCAAGATGGGTTAGTGTTGTAAAATCCAAAGTCGCAGGTCTCTTCGGAAATGCTTCCGTTGCAGCAATTTGTAGTCGCCTCCTTCCAGAGGCTGAAAAAAAAAAAACATTCCTCACTTTCATATTCAAAAACGACAGTTTACGCTTACAGCCTACAGCCCCGCCTGGGTGGCGCAGTGGTTACGGCGCTCGATTACTGTTCCCAAGGATGCGGATCGAATCCCAACCTAGGCGGCCGCTTTTCGGTGGAGGCGAAAACCAAGGCGCCCATGTGCTGTGCGATGTCAGTGCACGTTAAAGAACCCCAGGTGGTCGAAATTGCCGGAGGCCTCCACTACAGCGTCTCTCATAGCCTGAGTCGCTTTGGGAAGTTAAACCCCAAAACCCAACCCAACCCAGCTTGCAGCCTACAAATGAATGTCACAAACGGCACTCACCAATCGACTTTACCCTTTACCGAATGTCATTTTAAGTTTGCAGGGCAGTTTCTTGCCGAATCAGATATAGACACGTGTATTTCTGTTTATTTGTTTGAACTACATCCAGTACAAGATGCATAAGTGCACGCAGTATTTCTAATGGACGCCGGCAACTACGATGAACTATGGGCTTAAAATGTGGGCGCAAAATAGCGTGTAATTTCCGGCCTTCAGAAAAAACGCCCAACATTCTGATTAGACTTAAGACACAGCTGACGCACGTGATCAGAACTGCAAATAGGCCTGCCGTTTCGTGAATTTTTTTTTAGCTTCACGTATCCCAGCCTGGCACCGCAAATGGGCTTCTCTTACTTGGCGCCCCCTAATGTAGACGTTAATAACACCGCATTAACGAGACAATGCATTGTCTTTAACGCACTTTTGAGTTTGTAATAGAGAGGGAGGCGTGACGCTGTGCTTGCAAGCAAAAAAGTTTTCCTCGAGTGCGCAGTGCGCTAGAGTATAGTGTATGCATTGTACTGCATTCTCCTCAGCGACCACGACTTTCCTGCATTCGATGCTTACCTGTGACTGACAAGGCCATGGTAGTAGGCAAAAAAGATGATAGAGTTTCCAAGAAGCTGCACATCCATCGCTCCATTTCCAACTGCATATCCCTGAGGGAACGAAGGCAGTGTTTGTTGTGCAGGTGTCTCTTGACTAACAATTGATCACCCTTAATGTGCTCATTACATGCTATAGTCTTAAAGTTAGCTGTTTTGGTACATAAACGATGGCGCGAATAGTGGACATTTGGTTCAGATTTTGCGAAATCACTGTGCACGCGGTTGAAGAACTCAAATGTTGTACAGAGAGCGCAGTCTCACGCTAAACACTATTAGTGCATTTCAGCCTCACACTTTCTTCTCAACTAAGGTTAAACATTCAAACTATTCATCTTTGACCGAAAACTATCTCGCATATGAAAATACTTACCTTGTGTGCTTCATTTGTACCTGAGAGTTTATTTTTATTTTTATTTTCAACATACAGCTAACTCCATAGAAATTGTTAAACAGTGTGATGATAGACACTTACACCTGGTTATAGCTTCATCTGTGCCTATTGTTTCCGAGCTGTTAAAAAAAATACTAAAAGGAAGCAGCGCATATGTTGTGACACAAAAATTATCGACAATGAATATAAGAAACAACTTCTGTCATCACCATCACAAATACATATGACGACAATGCACAGCAATTATAAAAACGCGGCTCCTCCACGGGCTCCCTTCAGGGCCACGCAATCTTTCATATTTCAAATTGCCAGCGCTGCGAACCTAAGATACCACTTCTCTGACGCTTTGGGAAATTTAGGGATGTTTGGGAGCCCTTTTATACCGCTTATAAGCAAATGTGTTTAGTGGCGCACTGTTCATAAATGCTACATTATCTCTGACGCTATTAAAGTACGTGCAAGTCACTTACCTTGAGGTTGATTCCCTTAGGCTCTTGGATAAGTCGCTGTACAAGTAGCGGTACGTAGACTCCGGCGTAACTTTCGCCCATTATATAAAAGTCGTTTTGCCTGAAGTGCTCAAAGTAGTCGAAGAACTTGAGCACAGCCAGGTAGTTATCGTCAGTCGTTTTTGTGTCGTCTGTAGCGTAGTTGCCAGAGAGGTCGTAAGAGAAACCGACGCCCACGGGTGATTCTAGAAAAATGATGTTTGCGACCTAGAAATAGAAATAAAAGAGCAAAGCAGCAGCATTTTTTGTTGAATAGAGGGGTTAACCAGGGCAGGAAGATTAACAAAGCAACACCCGTTTGGCTACTACTCAGCAAATGCAAAGGCAGAGACGGAGGGATGTTGAGTTCGTTGTGTTGCAGAAAGGGAGCGTGTAGTAGTTATTCATTAGTTGCCAAAACAAATGATGCCATAGGTGTGCCTGCGAAATCCTGTTGCTCGCGAGTATGTAAATAGTACCTTGATGACTTTATCTGCTAATGAACATGGTCGCCATGGTCGTGGAATAGGAACAGAACAGAGCAGACCAGCCACTGGAACACACTTTCATAGTGAATCAGAGGCAGTGACACATTATACGGACGATATCTTTCCGTTGTGTTCAGTGTCCGCATGTTGAATAACCACTCATCCAGATCAGATAAGAATGTGGTCATTTGTCAAGGCTTGGTAATTTGTTCGCTTACCTTTAGCCCCACGCCCTTTGTAAAATTGACTGCGTCTTAATACAACACATTTGTGAAATCTAAAGAAGATGCCAAGGTAGTACACTGCGATGTTTCCAGCCAGGTAGAAAACCTCGTCGTAGCGGTAAATTTGTCAGCACCGAGTGTCTCTATTTTATGAGATCCCCCTTGGTTCCCAACATAATCTTTATAAGCGAAGGAACTGCCCACCAAGGAAAACTCTTTTTTTTTTTCCTAAACGTTACTGATTTCTGGATGCAGCTGCGACTAAGTCACCTGAGCAAGGATTGGTATAAAAAGTCTGTACTTGTAACGGTAACGATAGTAAGAAGATTATTTAGCCGCAGTTAAGAGAGAGGGCCTGTTCCACACAACCACACGTAGCAAATGCTAACTGCAGTAAGGAACACGGGGAGGGTTTTTAAATCGTCATTTCAGATAGATTATCGCGTTTTGATAACAAAACAGTTTCCCTGAAAATGAAGCTTTTGTGAACTAGAAGAGGACACTGATATATAAAACTCACCTCCAGTGGCCAACTTCACACGAAAAAATGATACAATGTGCACACCGTGCCGTCAATGCCTGGTTAATTAGCCCAGTGCGGAACAAGCATATCGAGCAGGGGCAGTTAGGACAGAAGGAATTACGGAGGTAATAATTGAAGTATAAACACGGAGTATGGGTAACGGTGCTTAGCTGCAAGGACCATAGGAGTAATACTTACACCCTGCTTTGCGATGTATGATGTGAGTAAAGTGCCTGCAGTGAGTGCCGGATCTTTTGGTTTGTGTATTTCAGAATTTTGGAGCAGTGTCTCGGCCGCCATAGATAGGAAAAGTCATGGCAGCGTCCGCCCACTGATTTCGCAGGCAGGCCCCTCCGATTACCGGTAATCCCTTCAGGATGTTTTGTATTTAAAATTGACCTAATAAAACAATAAATTATTCATTTGTTTAAATTAAAACAAGCATCAGTGCATCACTAAGTGAAGAAAAATTAGGTTTTACTGAAGACAAAAGTGAGTACACTATTCCGCGAGGTCCCTTCAAGAGCCTTCGTGTTGCAAGCATTAAATTACGCTGACACCAATACACATTATCCTAAAAATGTTTAGACATGTAATTTTTGGTTGAGTGATTTATTTATAAATCGTGCGTAAGGCATTCATATACACGGATCACCATGAGGTGTTTGTCTACGACCGTTAGATAATTTATAACCGAATTTCTTCGGTCACGTGTCTTGGTTCTAGTTTCAACAGCCGAACGATGCTAACGCTTCACAGTTGCACACAAGTCACTTGATCAAATATTTATGGCAAACCCACAAGGAGGAGTAGATTTCTAATAAGGGAGGATGTCAATGATTAATTACTCCCTAATTACAAGTCACATTACAGTTGAAAATAATTGCAGTATCATTTCTACTTATACTTTGTAATTCCGGCTCGTGAAACAGGCTATCTTTGGAGTTATAGTGAATCCAAACGACAAAAAAAGCGCGCAGTTTTTTGCATCTTTCATGTGACGCATGCGGTATATTCTACTTTGACGTCGAAGCCGATACCGGAAGTGTGGGAGAAAATTAAGTTATAGGTTATTTAGCTGTCGTAGCAGCGTAATTCCGTCTCCTCATCGGTAGGGTCCCGCAATTTCTTTTTCTCCTCACTAATTGCCTCAGAGCGGGTTAAACGGCGATTGTTACCGAGAGGTGTCTCTGAACGCAACCTAAAAGTAACATACACTCAGTGAAGCAGGAAATGATTACGGTGAAGCTAATCGAATAGTGTTACCGTTGTCATGCCGTTGCCTCGTGGTTCGGTTCAACCTTGAGGAGAACAGCCCCCCGGAATGATCTTGGTGGCTTATTTTAAGTTACGTTTAAAAAAAATCAGAAAGGAATTACACGTACAATATGCGAACAGATGTTTTATTCGCTCAGTGCTCAAGTATGCAGTATCAGTCCATTGCGTCATTGCAGCAAAGAGTACAGCAGGCTTTAAATGCGCTCTTATTATTTTTACAATATCTCCGCTATATGTCGCCTGGTTACACTGCTCAGAGGACTCTACCATCGAGAGAACGGAATCTCGCGTCGTAGCACGATACCACGGGGTCATCCATGTACACTATTTTCTTGCGCATTCATAACAAGAAGATAACACGTAACCAGAATCTCGTTTCTATACTCATTTAGTCCTTTATCACTAACGTCTTAATAGAGACGTTTCATATGAAATAATCGGCGCCACTCTGACCCACCTTGTTCCAGCTGTAAGGGTTGGTGGTCATGTTGATGCCCTGGTATCCAACTCTGAAGGCTCCCTGCTCTGCGACAGCAGCAATCAACGAGCTGCAGCCTGGTCCTCCGCTAAGCCACAGTATGACTGGGTCATCCGAGGGAGATCGTTGGCTCTCCATGAGCCTTTGAAAGGAGACAAAAGAGGCTTTGAATGCTCCAAACTTTTCCCACGTTATAAAATTTCGTGCACTACAGAATGGTTTGCAGAGTTTAAATAAGAAGTGGGAGAATCTGATAAGCTTACTCGAGAACCTAGACTGGCTAGCATAAAAACTTGTGCCCTGACCCTCTCCTGCTGCAGTCCACTGAATAATTCCTTCCGGTTCGAAGCGAACTTATCTTTTCTTTCTGACAGTGAACGGTAGTATTTTTTCTTGTACATCGGGTGCATTTCTTTTTCATCCCCACAACATACGTAGGACAAGCAGCCTATGTGTTCGCACAATTATTTAGCGCTGAGGCTACTTTCAGGAGCGCAAGTAATTGAGTTCAACAAGCTTCATTCACTTTACAGCAGCGTTTAAAGTATAGACACAATTACGCACAAGTGTGCGCGTTGTCAAAAGTGCACGAATATTATAAACCTCTTAAATGTGAGAGGAGTTCTCATCCAAAGCCAAGAGCTCCAAGGGGGCTAAACAGCTTCCCAACATGCCCCCCCCCCCTTTTTTTTTTCTTTTTGTTCCTTTGGCTATTTGCTTTTAACAAAGTTTAACAAAGGCTATTCCTTTTCCTTGCGTTAGCTTAGAGCTTCGGGCACTTTCCGGGCCGTTTCCGGTGTGAGAACGACCCATTTGCAGAGAGGCAAGATAAAAATGATATTTTCTTGATAATGCGTAAATCCAAAAGAAATTCAGTTAAACAATTTCTGCATTACATGGCGCATACCAGAAATGAAGGAATTTGCCGTTTTCGATGTCAAGGAATCCCGAGTAGTGCTTGAAGTTGATCGGTTCCTGCAATCCAGGCAGCGTGGTAACTTCCCACTGAGACGGATCATAGTAGGCGGCAGCAAACAGAGGCAGAGCCCAGGATGCGAAAAGAACCTTGGCTATCATGTTTGCCATGATGGTCTCCCTGCAAACAGCCAGCAGTTGAGGGATACTGCGTGTTCTTCTCCTCAGAGCATAGCTGCAATAATATTAATTAGCTTGCCTAGCACATGTGCCCGATAACCAGTGCCACTAGCACGTGCAAGGTGTTAGCGGTGTGTGTCTGGCTCTGATTGCAAGGCTAGTATCCACTTACGTTGAGATGTCGTCAATGCTGATGGCATGTACTGATTTCTGATGACAAGTACTCAGTGCTGTAGGTGTCATTTCACATCACATCAATCTACTGTTTTTTGCAGAAATACCTCTTTCTAGGTGTTACATGAACAGTCAGATCGGCAAGAGAGAGAGTGAACTTTAATTGTTTAACGGAATAGCGTGGGTGGTTTCCTCAGTCCAGGATACCATTGGCCTGGGCTGTCTCCCGGGCCCTGGTGAGCAGGCTGCGCTGCTCAGAGAGACCCTTGTGGGCCAGCTCTGCCTCCCACTCCGCTTGACTGAGTGCTCGAGTTTTATGTTTCTCTAATTGCTGTTTGCAGTTTCATATCATGTGAAGGATGTCCGAGACTTCACCGCATGCAGTGCATGTGTTATTTTTGAATTTTTTCGGGCCAGATTTTGTGGTACTTTGCTAGGTTTGGGAATGTCCTAGCCTGTATGTTCCTCCAGGTGTCTGCCTGGAGATGCAAATGACCTCCTGTCTGCTGAGGTCTTTGTACGGTTCTGCGTATCGTTTTCTTTCTAATTTGAAGTATTGCATTAGTTCCCCGTATGTGAGAGGGGTTGAAGGCTCTGGGGCAGCTGGCGCAGGTGCCCGGAAAGTATGCCCTCGGGCTCTCCTATCGGCAGCCTCGTTGCCGTCGATTCCTTCGTGTGCCGGTATCCACATGATTGTGTGCTTCATGTTGCCCGTCTTTTTTTCCTGCTCCATCGGCAAAATACCAAAAATTGACGCGGTCAAGAAGTTCGATCTTATGTTCGCGGCAAATTTGCCATAAGAGCGCTGTTCTAGTCAGTTTCTGCTTGGGGAAAAATGAGTTGTTAAAATATTTGGTGAAATATTATGGATACGTTAATTTTGAGAGCAGCTTTTTAGGTATTTTGGTTTCACGCAGAGACAAAATATTTTATCGAGGCGTGTGTTTATAAGTGAAAAGTTATAGCTTACTCTTTCTTTTCCCTCACACAACCATCCTTCACTTAACAGATCCTGTTAATGAGGCGAAATGATGGCACCGGCAAGTGCCGTCATTTCGCCTCGTCGACCTCGTCTCGAGTTGCACGTGGGCTACGCTTTTGCGTTTCTCTTCTGTGCCAAGATACTTTATCGCGATAAACCTTTAGGGGCACGTTAGCTCCGCCTATTGGTACATGACGTCACCGCTTTACTCCCAGGCAGTATAAACAAATCGACCAATATCGGGAGTTTGCTCGCTATGTCCGGCTTTACATAGAGTCGATACATTACCAGCGCATACCAATATTGGGCCGATGGTTTATGACATCTGGGATGGATCCCGTGTGCAGCTCTCCTAGCTGATTCACGTGCGCTTTTCTGTTCACCTAATAACTAATCCCTTTACCTGTGCCTGTCTCACGGAAACATAGATTATGCAGTCTTAAGTTATCGCTTTAGGTGAAAGGTCACCAAACATAGATACAGCGTTACTCATACTCAGAAACCAGCAGTCCGAATGTGCGTTCGTGGCCTACGGCTAGCGGTGTCTGCCTGGGGATGCAAATGTCCCATGCTTGATTCCCATCCCCAAAGAGCTGCCCGAGTTTACAGCTGCAACTCGCAGGCAGAGATAGCAATAGTCGATGCTACCTTTATGCATTCAGTTTGAGTCGCTTGCAAAATTCGACACGCCAGAGACATGCTAGGGATTTTTCGCTTTCGCATCCGAGCACACCAACGCCAGGTTTTCTGTTGAACTGTAGTATTGACATTAATGTTGACACTATTGCGACAATGTTAAAGTTATCAGTAATTATGCTTGACGTTAATATTCCTGCGATCGCGTCCATGTTACCGTGACAGAGTCAGAGGCTTCATTTTCCGGCCCATCTGGCGTCATCATTGCAAGCGAAACATCATGGGTATGGCTCTGGAAGGTGATAGCCAGTAGATGACATGTCTTGCACTGATTTGTCGTAGGATCGTCCAGCGTCATGCGACAATCTAGTATGGTCGATTTGGCAGAAACGTCTAACTCGGGCCTCTAAATTAATATATGAGGTCAAGGGCAATCGAACCCTCTAGGGCCCTCGTATTTCGAGTCAGACGTCCTTCCCTCAGGCCACGCAGGCTCTTTCTTACAGGTCGGTTAAGTGGAGCCTTATAGCTAAGTCGGATGATCTTTCACATGGTACGGTAGGTTACGACTGCATAAGCGTGTTTGGGATTGTAAAGGCATTAAATGACGGATTACTGATTAAGCGGGTGGAAAAGTATGCGTACGCGAGCGAGGATTCACAAAGGGAGCCGTGGATAAATGCTATATCGCTGTCGGGTCAAACCCTTAAAAAAGGAGTATGCCATCCCTCCTTTACGCACCAGCTTGCTCACGCTGAGAGCGAACCCTAACCCCTACCGTCATCACACCCTCCTCCTTCACTTTGCACGCTCCAGCCGCATGTCAATTCCTCCGCTTTTTATTCTCGTCCTCGCGTTGTACATTTCTTCACTCTCGCTATAATCTACGTTCAGGGCAGTCACATGTTGACTTCTCGTAGCACCACCCTCAGGTAGTGCATTCTTCTGCTCAAATCATAACAAAGCCCAGGTCACTAAGCCACCCTTTGCCTACCAGTCATGCTAGGTTCTGTTTCGCACTGCTATTACCTGCCATGGCTGGCAGGTGGTCGGTTACACCGACGACGCTAACGAAGCGCCGTCCAGAATCTGGAGCATAAGAGCAGAGTTCTAAAGCACTGTACCAGAATGTGGTTAATTTTGATGGCATTTGCCCCTAGTGGAGATACGCGCACTGTACTGGAGTCCGTACCCGGCACTGACCGCATGCATTCAGTACACCCTACACTAGTATGCATCTGGACTGGGCGTGTGGGTTGTTTCTTGCTAACCATATATAGGCAAGGAGGTTATTTCGCATTCATGGCTCAGCGCCAGCCTATGTCATGTCTTTTTTTTTTTAATGTTGGGCTCATCTCAGTGCACTCGCAGTGAAATGCATAACCTCCGGCACCCGCTTATTTATTTAACGCAGCGAGGGGTATCAGTGAAGCAGGCGCCATGTCTTTTCAACAAGAATCTGTTTTAAAGCTGTTATACCGAATAAATAGTGGTCGGCTGTCCCACAGTGCTCTTCAAGTGAGTCACGTGACCTCCCCTCTCTCAACCCTACACGGTGGGTACTCCTATTCATTCGTGTCAAAGTTGGCTTCACGCGCTCGGTCACCGTAGTGCACCATATAAGACTAAGTAGGGCTCAGCTCTCATCACAACAAAGCTCTATTGGCTGCTGTTGGCGTCACGTGCCTATAGGCGTAGCGGATGAGCCTTGCAGTGAGACTGTAAGAAACATAGTTGGGCAACGTCTCTTCCTGGATCGCTCGTGATATTATTCCCGCAGCAGCGATCAAATAAATGTTCTTCATGGTATCAGGCACTCCGAGTCGCGGCGATGCAGAAGACTTCAAAACTCAAGCACCGCTAAGCATAGTAAGCGCAGATCTTTCTGATGCTCCACGTGGAACGCAGCGCTAATATGCCGAAAGCTCCTTGTACTGGGACTACAATTTCATGGTATAGATTGTATCTGGGAGACGCATTTTCACTGATAGGAGGCAGTATATTCTCCCCCTGGAGGGTGCTCCAAAACCAAATCCGGAGGGGGCACAAACGAAGCGTCGATCGGCTCCGACCTTCTCTGCTTGTTGGAAGGTGAACTCTCAAAAAAGATAGGCAGCTCGTGCATTTTTCGCGTAGAAAGAAGCAGATTGCTATCGCAACAAAATATAAAGCGGTATGTTTGTTTTTTTTTTCGGGAACGTTTGAGATCTTGATTTCTTGAGTTTGTTCTGAAGGAAATTACGGACTGCGTGCATCATATAATAGAGCATAGCTCAAGATTGTGTTATAGTCTAGGGATTTATGAAAACGAGAGATTTCGAATGCAGGCCTGTGTACCTGCAAATGTAATCCGAGGTTAAATGTATGCGCAACACAACATTAGGGTCAATACATTTTTTCTGTGAACCTCTTATGGATATACGCCGTCAAATTTTCAAACCGAGAATCATATTGTGACCCATTAGGCTTCGAGTGATGTCCATGGATGCAACAAAATGTAGGTGTTCTGCCAAATTCATACCCATATATTTAAATATATTGCTGTAGAGTTTACTAAAGTATCACATGGGTCTCCAGAAAGAAATGTTTAAATTCTGCACTGTCCTGGCGTGAAACACCTGTTCTGACTATCAACTTCATGTACTACTGCCGTTTGTTTTTTTTGTTTTGTTTTTGTTTTTTGTTTTTTTTTTACAGCAAGCTATTGTTAACTCAGAAAAGGCAGCACGCTCATTTCATCAAATTGTAATTATTTGTGTCGAGAAATACTAGCGCTGATGCGAGCCACGATAAAATTCCTTTATATCTGTCACAAAATTAATGCTGGTACTTAGCGCGCAACTATTCAGTGGCTGGGATCTAAACGAACGTTGAATGCTGGAATCACAACTTACGTATTGTGTGAAGACCACCGCCCTATGAGAGTATAGGACGTCTTGCCTTCATTGCCTGAGCTGTACCCCTATCAGCGGTTAGCTTAGCGCTTCAAGCTGCGTTTGCAACAAACACAGTACAGATAGCAGCATGCTTGGAAGACATTCCGTTTCCGGTTTCACTGGGAGCAGCGATTATGATATCATAGACAGCTAGAGCTGCGCTGCTCGTGCTCAGCGCACTCGCTCGCACCGCGCAGCCTCGGCCGCTGACCACGCACTGGCAAGCGCGAAAGTTAATCCTCTCTAAACTTCGTTTTTCTGTAACATTGGGACCTTTTGCCACCCACAGCCGTGATCAGCCGCACGTGTTAGGCCGTAGAGTCGGGGTGAGATAATTCCTTACCTTTAGAATGAATAAGCTAATAGGAAGAAAGTAGATATTTATTTATTTATTTATTTATTTATTTATTTATTTATTTATTTATTTATTTATTTATTTATTTATTTATTTATTTATTTATTTATTTATTTATTTATTTATTTATTTATTTATTTATTTATTTATTTATTTATTTATTTATATAATAAATCCTGCAGGCACGCCATGCCTAAGCAGCAGAGGAGGGTTTAATAACAACCTTGCCTAAATATGAAAAGTGGTATAAGATCAATAATATCTGACATTCCACGAGACACTGCAATCTGTGAGACACACAAATAATTGAACTATGGATAAATTTCCATTATTATGAAGGCCGCCTTAGTTAGCAGGTTCAGTTGCATTAACTCCTTCATAATTAATTGCTTTTTTTTTTACCAGCGCTGATGTTCCAGTTTATAGGCCTTTTCTTAAATTGCTTGTAGTGAGTGGAGAAAAATGAGGCGTCAAATCTTATGCAGAGATCATACGTCCAATCGGAAGCGCGTTCTAGGAGAATTGAAAAGTGAACAGACATGGCAGCAAAAGGATACTGGGAGGAGGTCAGCAAAATGACTGGGGTCAGGGCTGTTCACGCAGAAACCTTCAACGCTGTCAAAGTGAATGGCAGATATCCTATTTACTATATTTAATCTGCCATTGCAACTCAGGGCTTAGCGTACTCTGCTACTGATCTGGAATATTCTGGTTCCAACCCCGCCGCGGTGACTGCGTCTGGTTGAAGGAGAAAGTTGCCATATGCTGTATTATGTGAGTGCATGTAAAATTACCACATCTTGTTTAAAATAATCCGCTGCTCAACACGATGGTTTGGTTTGGTTTGGTTTGTGGGGTTTAACGTCCCAAAGCGACTCAGGCTATGAGAGACGCCGTAGTGGAGGACTCCGGAAATTTCGCTCACCTTGTGTTCTTTAACGTGCACTGACATCGCGCAGCACACGGGCGCCTTGCTTTTCGCCTCCATCGAAAAGCTGCCGCCGAGGCCGGAACACGATGACGTCACTCGTAAATCGGCTCGCATCGAAAAAGAAAATTCCGCATGCCATATGGCACACACATTCTATATTTCTAAATTTTGAAACGAAACTAAACGAAAGCTTTCAAAAAAGCAGTAACTTTCGAAGAATTGCGTGTTATGATTATGCATTAATATCCCTGTGATGTCATTTTGTCATTTTGTTTTCTTTTTGCGTACTTTGTTCGTATTCCTTGCCTTCTCACATAATGTTGTGAGATTTATAAATGCGTTCGTATAAAAACTCATGCTTCTTTAGCACACCGGCATTGATCCATTGTATGCTGGGAAGTCAAAGCTTCTCAAGCTGTTCTTACAGCTTTTTGCCTGGCTTCCTGCCAACATTTCTATGCTGGGGGATAAAATTTTAAATTCGGTATGCCCTCACAGAGTACAAATAGAAGCTCGCGGTGGGTTCCCTGACTGTGTGTGTGTGTGTGTGTCATAAATGTATTTAGTTTGTAGAGATGATGAGCAGGGTATGGATTCGGCGATTAGTGTTTAAAATCCTGGAAGTGAGCAGTGCCCGTTTGGTAGCGAATACACCGGCCGGAGCGGCCGTGCAGAGGTGCACACGGACGACCCAGAGAAAATGACTGTTATTGCGAAAGCAGTAATACGACAGCCAAAGCGGGACCTCGGGTGGCCGCAGCTACGCCTCTTCACGGCGTAGCTGCGGTCTCATAAAAAAAAAAATTATTCTGCCATGACATTTGAATTCAAGTTACCCCTATACCACGGGAAGGAGCTGCCAACTCGGGTCGCTCCTTTCATACGGGAGAGGGATATCAGAATCAGCCTGCCAGAACCGTTTGCATTCTAGTTACCCCTACGACACGTAGGCATGTCCATACGGCTTGGTTGAAAGCGTGACTTTATATGTGGGCTGGTAGCTTACATTCTCGCGTCATACACTTAAAGGATGAGCTTAAGTGTCCCCAATAATGTAGCACCTTACACTGATAGGGCGTGATAGGGGAATAATGTAGCAGGCAAGAAGCTTCTGCCATTGATTTCGCAATTCAACTATGGCTAACCAGAGCTAAATCACAGGTAATTTTTTTTAATGTTCAAAAAGCCAGCAAAGCAGTGCTCTGAAAAGGGCATGGAATATTCTGAACTTCTTAAACAAATTTTTTTAAAGAAACCTGTTTTCATTTCAATCGTTGTCCAACTTTTATTCTCAGCCTATGATTTTACGTGGTTGCTCATAGTAAGATAATGCATAAATGGATATTCGTACAAGTTAAGAGCAGCGCATGCCTACCTGTATGTGTCTGTTCTTTCTGAAGCACTTTTTCAAACATACGAAATATTTGGCAACTGCGATGTGTTTACCGGTGAGCGTACACAATTTGAATCAATTACAGAAACAATAATATACTCCATAAGAGACCACGCATGAAGTCCAAATCTAGTTGCTATATTTTGATAGCTCCGTTGAAGTTTGAAAGATCATCATGTTGCCAAGTTACAGATAATTTCATTTAGTCCTATTTGTGCGTCTCATCCGTATGACGCGAAAGAAAGGTCGTATCTTTCAAACGAACCCAACAATATGGGCAATTTTTTTTTCAGTATTCTATTTTATATTTACTTCAAAAAATATCAGAAAATAAGAGACGACCAGTTTTCGAACGCCTGCTAGAAGCCACGCATTTGCGGCGCCTTTTTCTTTATACAACTGTTCACTCTCGTGCCAAACATTTTGACCCGAAATAGCTGTCTACTGAGAACTTGTTGCTACCAAAGCAAATATCCTAGCCCTATAAACAGGGCGTGCAAATGGCTTGACGTTAGAAGATATTAATGTTATCTTTATATTTTTCTGTATTGTTATGCTTTTAAAAAAAATGCTCGAGGTGATTGCCTGCCTGGAAAGGATGGGAGGATGGGAGTGCTTATCGGTTTGCATTCATACACAAGAATAAAAACTGCGCAAAGAGAACACTGCGTAGGCAGCTTGAATTGCCTATTTACGCCTCTTTTTTCGCATCGAATATGAAAGGCTATCTTTATTCTAATTATAAATTATGCCACGTAAAACGCTGGGGTAAATCTCTCCAGCACTCCCAGTGACCTTTCTAGAGTTTTCTTTTTGATCGTATTTGCCGCGTCTTGGTACGGTTCACACCTCCTTGTGCCTTTTGACCGTCAATCTCATTAGTAGTAGGTAGTCCTCCCGCGTCCAGTCTGACGGGCTGCCTCTGCTAGAGCGCGGCTCCCCTGCTGGGGGTTCGTGGCCGCTAAGCTTTCAGTCATCCATCACGCCTGGAGCCAATGTCCCCCACCCGCAGAGCCGTCTTCTCGGAATCTATAGTGGGGGCACCGGACGGCAGCATAGAACTCACTGCCGCATGGCCTCAGAACACTTCCCTAAGCTCAGTTTTCTGTCGCTTTTTTTTTTTTACCTTGAATTTGAGTGCTCATTAATAACAAAAAGAGGCGAACTCATCCACATCGTTTTGGTTTTTGAGTCGCATTTATGAACTAAAACTGAGGCCTGCCACAAATATGGCGTAGGTGAAATTATATAATCACTCTTTCAATCGCGTTCAATAGTCGTCATCAACAAATGAGATCTAATCATATCGTGAACTAAAATAATGGACGTGACTCTCTAATATGATAAAAAAGATGGGTGCACAACAGACATAAAGAAGAAAAAGGACGCAACATCTTTATGTGTTAAATTTTATTGGTTTTGTTTTGGGTTTTGCATTCGTACAACATTCCTCAAACAGAAGTAGTCGATGTTCTTAATGCAGAGAAAGCAGCCGGGTAGGAAGCCGTTAGAAGCGCGCGGAACTCCATTGTTGCATATTTACGTAGTTTTTGGGGATTCAAAAATAAAAACAATAAATGTTTGCCACAGTTCAACTGGTACTTTTAAATATTAATGGAGAAAATGCCACAATGCGCGATTTTAACTGCAGAATGAAATAATTCCTTTCCTTTGGAAACACTTTTTCCTAGCATACGTAAACAAGTATTGGCGATAATTCCTTATCGCACATATTTAACACTGTCTCATTGCCATCAGATCCATAATTACTGACAACACTATTGGCAGATTTATAGCTAGTAATATTATCGATGGTAACACGGATAATAATACTACCAATTGTCTATCGATAGCTGTTGATAGTTTTTATAGCATTGATAGTTTTAAATGTCTCGATAATATCGATATTTATTTTGCTATTAGTTTCGTATCACTAGTTCCAATGCCTGATGTCCTGCTTTCCTTACCACTTTCTTGCTGCGCACTTGAAAACACACAGGTAGGTAATCATTTCTTTCGGCTGCCATGTCTGCCAAACAAACCCTCGCGCATGGGGGCCTGTAAAGCGCTTTGACCCCGACTCTTTCCGCCTGCCTCATTTGAACACGGCGCGAAAGCTCGTCTCTAGGTCACCACATGGCGTCTCCGCCCTTGGAATAACCCACGTTCCCTCGGAGCAGAAGATTGCCGTCTTGTAGGGCGTTTTAATGGCAGCACTTACCGCAGTCTCAAATGCACCGACTGGCTTCTTTCTGCTGTTTCTAGCTTTAAATATATACTTCCGTCATTTATTAAATTATTGCACAAAATGAAGAAAGATCACTCTGTCTGCGGAGTAAAATAAATAATCAAATATAATTTGCCGCTTTTTTGTGTACTAACTTCAATGTTTTATATAAGTGGAGATTAACAGTCCGAAGCTGTGTGCATCGGGAGCGAATGCATCATGGGGCGTTTTGCATCTCGCGGTTCTTCCTCTTTCCACCTCTTTCCACCTCTTCCTGTTCCACCTCTTTCAAAGAGGTGGAACACCATACCGGCGGCTTGGTAGATTTGTCATATTCTAAAATTCACTCCAACACGAACACGACCCGCGACAGTATAGTCAGCAGACGAATGTCACTGTTACTGAGTGAGCATGCTAGTTCGAGTTTCACTTTCATTTTCAATGTTAAATCACCTCATATTAGCAAAAAAAAAAAAAATCAAAGTAATCTTTATTCATGGGGCACGATGTCACAGAAAGTGACCTCCGCATTGGCCAAAGCCATTAATTCGTATTCCACCAGCAACATTTGCATGTATTTTCTTCGACATGTAGATAATTTATCTCGTATAAAGTAAACGTTTAGCTGATAATTGCTGGTTCTGATCAATATACACTAAAGGCACTCAACGTTACCCCCTACTCTTTCCTTGGATTCGAAGATCCCTAAATTCTTTTGCGTACATATATCCTAAAAAGCTTTCTTATGCATCTCCTTTATTCTTCTCTGTTCCTACGCTATATGGTTATCAAACTCGCGCTTTTCCCCTATCTGCCATGCTTTGCAAGCAAATCAACATAATTACTCGATTATTATTATAAAACATCATTTTTGAGATTCGCATGTTTGGATGCTGCAAGAATAGAAATGTCTAGATTCATGTTGAAGCACTCATTTACCTCTTGTAGCGCAAGACAAAGCAACGCTCCTGACAGCCTCGTCTACCGTCGATCCATTTGAGAGTCAGGCTTCCCTTCACAGTTGCTGCTCTCGCCTGATTCTTTTCCACGCTATTACCATATACTAATTATACCATACCAATTAATAATACCAGACACTAATTATACCATATACTAACATATAATAAACGCTTCTATGAACCATTTGCTTTGAATGTGGCAATGCTTAATTCGTGTTTGGGTACATTCTGGCTTGACAAAACCGCAGAAATGTGTCTCGAGCCGATTTGCCCTTGTTACAACCCTTACAACCCATACAACCCTTAGGGCTCGCATTGGTTGTCAAAGCACTAAGGGACGGTACAACCAAAGCTGCCACTCAGGAAAGATAATTTTAATGTCTGTCATCACCAGCGTTATCACCGACCCCAAATTGCATCCATTTAGGACAACAATCTCCATTTGTCCCTCGTTTAACACACGTGGCCCTGCGGTAAAACCGGCTGTCTTACCGCCACAATCTTCTTACTCATAACAGACCCCAATAGTATATCCATCTCTCCGAATTCCCCCTCAATCAACCTATACAAGCCAAAGTGGCGGTGGTGGTGGTGGGTTTTAATGGCGCAATGGAGTCTGAGGCCAAAGAGTGCCAAACACAAGGTTACGCTTTAGTCATTTCATAAAAGATGAAAGCGCACAGGCACACATGCCCATAAACGCGCACGAAAATCAGTTCAAGACTGCAATTTCGGGTCAACACGCAAAATACGGCATCATGCAAAACAGATGGATGTTCTCGGGAAGGGGCAGGCAACGGCATCTCTTGCCATGAAGAAACTCCTATTTCACATTGCTGATGCGCCACAAGTGTTTATAGGCACAGAAATAGCGACAAATGAGCTTTTCAGACAGCCCTCGATGTCGAAGTGGATCGACGTTAAAACTTGGTCTACGGAGCTGTAGGGGACTTTCCAGTGGCGAAGACTGTAACGGAATCCTTGCATTGTTGCTTTGGGACGTGTGACGCGTGCCAGATAATGTGCTTACACAGCATCTTAAGCAAATTTCGCAGCGTTGGAGGAAAGTCGGCTGTCAATTTCACAAGAGGACATAGCTTCGAGCATTTCCTGAACTTTCCTGCCGTGGAGGAGAGTAGACAGTTTCAAACGTGTCTTCTATTCGACCGCAGTATTGTACGCGAAAATATGGTCTGATCACATCCCACGTCTTGTGCTGGATATCGGCATATCCGCCTTGGTCTTATTAAGCCTCTCTCTCAGCCCGTTTCTCGACTGGCGGTCAAATCAAATCAAATAAAAAACGGGCAGTAACTTTACAATGCTTCGTACCACGCTGTTGAAAAATTTCAGCCATCACTTGAGGATTGGAGGCAGTTCCTCTATCAGTAATAACATCGGTCGGGGCGCTGTGCCGAAGTACCATCTGTTGTGTAAAGAAATGGGCAATCTTAGACAATGTACCTCAAGGTGACGCTTTGGCCTCGGTGTAGCTAGTAAGATAGTCTGTGGCTACGATTATGCAGCAAAGATTACTACCGGACGACAAAAGGAAAGGACCGAGAATAGCCGTACCAACTTGATGGAACGGTACTCTCGGTTGTATACAGGGGTCTTGGGGAAGCCTGCAAGCTTGAATGGCGGCACCTTCTGATATTGCCGACAGCTCTGGAATGGGCAGCACAGCGTTTAACAACAGTGATACTGTTGGGTCAGTATAACTCATTTCGTATTCCTGAAAGCGTGCGAGAGTACCCCAAGGGGCCAGAAACGGGTTCGTCCTGGCGCGCAGACAGGGCGACCTTTCGTAAAGATGTGGGCTTGACACGATGGTAAGCTCTCGACTCAGATCTAGAGCTGCTCTTATACAGGACGCCTCTTTTCGTAAAAAAATTAAGTGAAGCTCTGAAAAGAGCGCTCAGGTAATGTGGCTGGCTGACCTTTAAATAGTTCATGAGAGCTCACAACTCTGCATCGGCACGTTGCTAATTGGGCAAGTCAGAGGAATCGACAACACCGAGCCACCTGCATGTGTCCGTCTGTATCAGGCGCAATACTAATTGCCGCAGTCGAGTCTTGAGGTGCTATTACAATACTGATTAAAACTTTACTTTCCCAGTCAAAAAAAAAAAAACTACAGAACTGTGTCAAAAATACAAAACATCCTGTAGTTCTGTCGTAACCATCAGATTTTTCTGTTGTTCTGTAATACTTTTCTGTAGTTCTGTAGATTTTCTGTAGTATAGTTCTGTTTTCTGTAGTTCTGTTGCACGTTGCTGTTGTAACTACAGAAATTTCTGATGTTACTACAGAATGTTCTGTTGTCACAACAGGTTTCCCGTCAAAAAGCGCACAGAAATTCTGTCGTAACATCAGAATATTTTCTTAAGCTTTTTTTCCGACTGGGATTCTTTAGCTTTTATTCGCGAGCGACAACGCGCTAGGCTTTCTTTGCTTCTTTGTGTGCATGGCTACTTACGACGAGGGTTGGCCAATCGCGGACGTAGAGTGGGGGGGGGGGGGGGGGGGCACCATCATATGCAGCACAAAACGCTGGGACTTTAACGTAGGTCTGTTGGACATCGCCGTCGCTTCCACTCCGTCGATGACGAATGACAAAATGCTGCTGGTTAATCGGCTTTGCTGCTCACCGCGTGTTTCCAGGAGGAAATTAGGGACCTATTTTGTAACAACTGGTGAATAAATTTAACACAGAGCACCTTAGTATTCGGCAAATATCTGATAACTGAGCCCTACAAATTAAATCCAAGAATTACAAAGCATGATCATCGACAAAGAGATAAACACTTCATAGTCTCAGTTGCTTTGGGACGGTAAACCCCATAAAAAATGTTAGATAAACACTGATTGACAATCTTCCGGGTCCTAGCGTGAAGTCGATGAACTGTAGCCATATATCCCTGAACACGTCGGGGATATGGGCAAAGAGCTGTCGCGACAGTAATGGACAAAGTGCCGCAGAAAGAGTGGAACAGTTATGCCAAGTATAGGGTACAGCAGCGAGTTGGGACCTGCGTTTCAAGTAGTGTGGACAGTGTACGTAATTTGTCATAATAGGCGCCACTTCAGTTCAGTCGTTCAGTCGTGTCCGACTCTTCGTGACCCTATGGACCATGTCACGCCACGCTTTCCGGTCTCTCACTATCTTCCTAACATCACATAACTACTTTGGTCATCTGATGAGAAGAGAGGAGTCGCTGGAGAAAGATTTGATGTTGGGAAAGGTTGAGGGTCGCCGGAGAAGGGGTAGGCAGCGAACGCGATGGTTAGATGGCATCCTCGAGGCGCCACTTACCTGACAGCAAGTACGGGCAGAGTGTTTTAGTATGTGGTGGATGCAATGTAATATGGTACAGAATCAATTTGCAAGTTTGTCCTGAAAGTAGATTCATGGCGAGTAAGATGCGGAGAGAGAGAGAGAGAGAAAGCTTTATATAATGCCAAAAAAATAATAATGTAAAGCTCCTGTGGTTAGGTCCTCATTCCAGGACTCCCGCGGCCTTTGCTGCCCGGCTGGCCCGTTCAATTAGCCAAAGCTGATCTTTCGACTCCTGACTGCACAGCCTCCCACTGCTCCGGCGTGGCGTTGTGAACTATGGGCACTGCATCTATTTTCTGGCAGGCCCATGTAATAGATAAATTGTCGGTTGGGGGAGGGGGGGGGGGGAGGGGGAATGTGGAGTAGGGAATGAAAGGAGGGGATGGTTGCGTTGTAGTTCCTTGGGTGTTGCGTTGTAGTTCCTTGGGGGATGGTTTCCTTGGGTGTTTTCAGCGCACAGCCCGCTTATCTTTGAGATCGTAATAATCCGACACAGGGTAAATGTTTCGAGCGAGGGCATGACCCCCATTCACTCCCTTCTATTCCCTGGTGATGGGAGACCGATTTCATAATCAATGAGTTTGACAAGTAAAATAGAACGCTGGGATTAATAAATGGTGCAACTAAGCATACTGGTTTAGTGGACGAATTAGTGTCAGCGACGGCAAAGCGACGAGGATGTCGACGCTCGCTGGCTTTGTAAGCACCAAACGCTGGCGCGGTTTTTGTGACGAGCTTTTGACTGCACTGCGAGATACATACCACCGTTGCGAGTCGGGGATGATACTGCTGGCATTTTTCTTCGTTTTGGCGACGCTGTAACTGCGACTCGACTATTCTTCGCGCATCATATATGGAACCTTCGATTGGCGCAATAAATTAGCAGTAGGTGTAGCTCTGACGGCGTTTTTGTTGCCGGTTAGAAACTCTTCCCCCCCCCCCCCCCTTTATTATTCCCGCATTTGCGACTGCGGGTTTCGATAGAAAACACACGCTCTTAAAGTACGAGAGGCCCACCCTTTGCTTTAGACGAGTGACCAGCAATGTAGGGCGGGACGTGGATACCATCAAAGGCGGGTCTCTGGAAGAGTGAAAGCAATAAACTTCCGATTCATCGAGGAGACCTCCTTACACCTTAAAAGGCGCAGCATCATCCTGTACAATTATTCTGCAGAAAACTGAACTACTTTGAACGGCCTTGCATGGGAACTCCGCTTTACGGTAAGTAGCGAGGCAGTGAAAGACATCCACTTAGGGAAAAATACTCACTACAGATGCGGACCACGAGGGGGGAAATAACTAGGTGAATAAAATTTGGATGGAGCTAATTTGGCAAGCACTCATATATTACGACTAGTAGCCCACTGATATCTATAAATAGGAAAATATACCACAGCTGTATCCTCGAAATGTGGAGGCCAGCGAACAGAGAGGAACTTTACTGACGCGCAACAAGCTATTCAAAGCGGAGGATAGGTCTCAAGCTAAAATACAGTAAGCATGCAGAGGAGGTCAAAGAGCGAATGGAGCTAACAACATTCTAGTGGAGACTAAAATGAAGCCATGGACATTGGCAGGGCAAGTAAGGAGAAGGCAAGATAAACGATGTCGCTAATACTGTCCGACTGCATTCCAAAGTACAGCAGAAGAAGCAGGGGAGCGAAGAAAGTTAGATGGGCGCGTTGAAACTAGAAAGACTGTGGGGATTATAGGGTTACACCTGATATAGGACAAGGTTGTTTGGAGAGTTGTGGTACAGGCATTTGTAGCGAAGTGCGTGTAGTGGAGCCGGTGATGAATGCATCATCATCGGCCTAGAGCCCAAGTGTTGCAGCGCTTGTGCTTTAATGATCTCGATGTGTATCTAAGCATTGCTCCTTACACAATGATGGTAAATCACGCCAAGCTCTCGCACTGCCGACCAAGCACCACGGAATTGGGCGCGCCCCTCAAGGACTACAGGATAGAACATGTTCCCCTTCACACCGCTCGCTCGCATCCACCACCAGGCCACAAATACGCTTTAGTTGACGTATTCGTTGCTCCGGTGTCAGCGAAGCACGTAGATAGCGAAGAAAATTTCGCATCTTACGTGGTTATCGTTCAGCTGCGTGTTCTGGCTGCATTCTGGCGCCGAGGCCGCAAGTGGTGGGTCTACACCGACAGCTAACAGCATTTCATGCGTAAAATAATAGTACTCATTAAGCATAAAACTTTTTAGCCTTCACTGAAAGCGTTCTGTCTCAGATTCTTTTCTTTTTTTTTTAGCCAAACGAAGTGTTCATTAAGGCCACGCTGATGGTCCATTGGAAGCTGCCATCCGGTAGACCAGTATCACCCTGGTATCCTTTCCGCACACAGGAGGCCGGTTGTATGGTTGTCATACATCGGTCAAGGTCAGCATCTGGCTTCGCCGAAGCCTCGCCTTGGAAAACCCGAATCAGCATACTAGAAAGAAAACAAGAAGATCGGCCCTAATGTCGAGAGAGAAAGAAAGATTGCAACAAACATAGACGTGTTCATAAAGGAACCATTCACGGTGGTTTTCGAAAGACACCAGATATTTGGGAATAGTGCTTGATGCTGTCCCAGCCTCACATGATTCATTAATTTACTTACGTCTGCCTTTTCCTTTCTGCGCCGCAATTCATCGCCTATTTTTCATCCCCGCAGCACACACCCCCCGGGCCGCCTTATTTGGATCTACACGACCGCTTCATCTGCGAAAGGACGGGGGTGAAAAATAAGCCTTTCCTGGCGATGTTCCGCATTTGCGAAGGCGACCCTGCTGGCAACATGATGCTAGGAGCTTGGCTGGTCCCTCGAAGCGCTGGAAACTAGAGCTACCCGTACCAGAATCGAGCGGACATAGATGAGTATTTGAACCGTCTGTCTTGCCCTTTCATTTAAGAATTCTTAGTCACCGAGCAAAAACAAATTGCCGAATTAATCATGCATTTCAGCTTGGAAATCTCCTATTCTCTGCGTTTCGGACATATCATACTTTTTCCAATAGCTTGTACGTTACGACCGGAAGCGTAAATTTCAAAGCAAGCTCGCACAGGCATTCTTTACTTATGCATACAGACCAAAATTTAAGGGTCGTGAAAGTTTAAAAAAAAACATGGTCTCACAATACATGGTGCCACATGTCCCAGACAGATCACAAGCACTGTTACTGACACCTTTAGTTTATTAACCATGTAAAGGGCATGTTCAAATGCGTTAAAGAGGCGTAAAGTTTGTATTTCTATATTTGCATGCCTTTTCGCTCACTTACTTCACACGTCACACTTCACACGTCACTTGCTTCACGCTTCACTTGACGGAAGAGTCATAATGGAACTAAATTGCAATCAATACGAACATTTGGCACCACCGTCGAAAGACAAGCAATTAAGACATTCAAGCGCTAGCCAGCGCATCCCGAAGATATGACGCATGTTGCGAAGAACGGAAATGTCCTTGGTGACCGAGGTGAAGGGCGCACGTGATGTCGCTTTTTGAATTTTGGTGTAAGCAAGTACGTGCGTCCCGTAGATTGATAATGAATTTCAAGGCGAGATATTTTCCGTGTTTCAAAACAAGTGGTCACGAGCAACGGCAGAAGATAATTTTATCTAGATCTTTGGAATTTAGACACGTGATGTATTTACGTCATAGGAGTCATGCGAGTATCGAGGAATGGAACCAGTCACACAGAAAATAATATCGGATGCACGTCGAGCGAGTGCTTAGAAAAGCAAATGAAGAATAAAGAAGGTTGGTTTGTCGGGTTTAAGGTCCCAAAGTGACTCATGCTACGAGGGACGATCAATAAAGAGGGTATTGCTCTGTTCTATGACACTGGCCCATAACCTGACGTTTGCTCTGTAGCTGTCAGCAAGTGCAGAACTGCTAACGGAACTCCAAGTTGCGTGTTTGGAACAGACTGCGAAATAACAGTTCTTCGATTTGTTTTACTATTTCGGCCTCGTGAATGCAGATTTTTATTTATTCCGCGGATTAGCGTTTTTGATTCGCTCAGGGAACACAAGCAGTTCTTGAAAAAGGTCTACATGCTAGAGAATTAATTCAATACTTTTTCCTGAATCGTACTTTGAAAGGTTACGTATACTTGCGCGAAGAAGACGGGACACAAAGAGGCACACATACGACATGTACGGAGCTCAACGTTCAGCCTTTGTCATAAGTACAGAGTCCGAGGGGTCTGCTTCTGAGCCGTGTAGTGGCGCTGGTTTAGTATAAATGGAAGTACTTCCCATTGGAGAGGGTGGGGCAAAAAATCTTCTTGTCATCAAGAAATTCGG